>NC_056743.1:1253496825-1253529325 GCF_019279795.1 Protopterus annectens
TAAGATGAAAAAGAGCTGATGGAAGATTTGATTTTAGTTGGTAGAGGTCATTGTGTTGCACAGGTCATGTATTAGGCTATTCTGCAGTTAATGACTCATGATCAAAAGTGCCCACAGTGGGTGAACATGGTAACTCAGTCATAAGATCTTTACTTCACAAGTCAAGGGTTCAATCCTGATTTTTGACTACTATCTGTGTAAAATCTATATGTTCTCTAGTGTCTGTGTGGGTTTCCTCTAGGTACACCAATATTTTCCGTCTCCTAAAAACATACCCATTGACTACCAAAATGTTACCTTTGTGGCTCAAGAAGTGGCTGAAAAAAAATTCTGGAAGGACCAGTTCACTTACCAAATTATCAAATACATAGAATGAAGAAACTCACTATTGTCTACTGCTAATCCAGTATACTGGAATGGACAAAACTATCTTGAGAAGACTGAGAGGGTTAAAGAGCACTGATTGTAATTATGTGGTTTTGCTAACCAGTGCTGGGCAACACCTGAAATGGCAAATTTTGTATGAAAAGTGTGTTAATAATGAAACTGGTTCTAAAGTGAATGTGTGAACATTTACTTCTTATAAATGTACAGTGATAAGCAGAGAGTGGTAGCAGTAAATGTAAACATTGTGTTCAGTAGTTTAGGAAAATACAGACATGATGATAAGTCTGCACATGCTCAAGCAAGAGCATGTTTCCTATAAATTTAGTTCTTATTTAATGGGAGAGGAGTCCAATGAAGCACTTGCTGGCTTGCAGCTGCCTTTTAATTTTGGTTTGCAGACAAGTTCCACTGTGGTGACCCCTAACCGGGAAAAGCCGAAAGACTTTTTTAGACATTGTATGTGGTTATTAAAGGACAGGATCCAGAAGAATGCTCTGATAATTAAATGCCTTTACACTTTCAACCTGATCCATGTGCTTAGTAGATATGACCCAGTTTTAAAGGGCACATTATAATACACCTAGAATTGTCACACAGTAGTAGGCTTAATTTTTTGAACACTGATGTGAGTTTTTGTCATCACACCATTTGTGTGATAAGCTGATGAGATGACTGCTTCTTGAAGAGTGACCTGTATGACTTCTAAGAAGTAGAAGGTCAGCCATTTAAAGATTTATGCACAATTTAAGGAGGGTCCCAGGACTGAGCTTTGGGGTAACAGTTTGTCCTTTAGGATATGATGCAGAGCATATGAATTTACCTGAAAAGACTCTTGTGTGTATCTACAAACCTGATAATTACGTAATCATTAAAGCACCTCCACCTCACCTTGCTAATCAGGAATGGGTGTTATCCCATGACATACTGACCAGGATTCAATAAACTCCATGTAGGTTCTGTGTATGTATCTGTGTACACTACTGCAATCAGTCCTCAGCAGCACGCAATGCATATTAATAAGGTGCGGTGCAGGTGAACCAGGTTTCACAATGAGCACCAGTGTATCTTGCCACAAAACTTCTCTGTGAATGTGGATAGCACTTCCATATATTACTCAAATTTTCAGATTTTCACAGAATGTACAGATTTTTGGCTCATATTTGTGGCCTGTTAGCCTTATAAAATCTTGCAGGACTGAATTCAGGAAATAATGACAGACATTTGAGAGTCAGACTTCATATGCCTCAGAAATGTCATGATAATGCAACACCCATTATTCCATCAACTGTCTAAGTTTGTAATAGCAATACATAAAACTCATCCCTATATTCTGGCCTTTCCCCCCCCATTATTTATTGCTTGTTCCAGATGTCTTACTCTAACAGGCTGTCAGCCATGTACTTCCGTGTAAGTTAGCTACCTGCAGCATGTTGATTGCAGATCAGTTTCCTCCCCCTTGTTCCATATATACTGTACTATGCTTAATGATATTATTATCTTTTTTCCCACATTTGCACAATATGCTGCTTGTTTGTGTGACTGGACCACCCATGTATGACCCATCCAGAAATGGAAACTGGATGCATTAAAGTAATATTGCCACCCATCACGCAAACCCAGTAAGTGAGGCTGCACTATGCTAATATCATGACATTAACAGTGAATATTAATATGTGCAACTTCATGTAACTAATCCTGCGGTGACAGCTATTAAGTGTCGGACTGGAGTGCAGGTGTTACTGGGTAAGTAAACATTTTTTATACTGTTGTGACATTACAACTTATACAAATAAAGTGCCACACAGACAAGTGCTGCCTAAATATCCTTGTGGTAAGAGCTATAAGTGTAGGATTATTGTACACATGGTACTGGGTTCAAATATTGCATGTTCCATATACATTTTACCCTTGCTGCATGGCAAATTATACTTATTTCCACATATAATACCTAACATAGTTATGCTGATATGACAAAATGTTGATGAATGTATAGTTCGGCTCCCCCAGTTGAATATCAGATCTGCACAAATGGCTGGGCATGAACTAAGGTTGGAATTGCATTGCCTGAGAGTGTGCATGGTATACTGCATGCTACATTTGATAAAGTTGTCCTCTGCTTACCATCGTGCAAACATTGTAAAACAAGTGTACTGGTTTGCATGATGGTAAGCAGAGGGCAGATTTTTTAAATGTATCAAAAAGCAGACATTGTGCACTCTCACTAAGCTCAGTTGGTGGGAAAACATGCTATTTCAAGTGGAATTGACAGGAAATGCACATTAGACATTGAGGTTGATCTTGTGCAGACACGACTGGTGTCATTGGAGAGGGTGTTTGCTTCCGGGTGTAATGATAGAGTGTGCAGGAGTCCAAGGTCTTTACTGGGCTTCTGGTTAAGGATCATGGCCCCTGCCTCCTGCAGGGAAATGACACAGGCTCGCAATACAAATCTGAAGCCTGGTGTAGTTTGGCAAGGGCTCTTTCCAGTGTGACTGGTATCCCCCACACTGGGAAACAATGTCATCACGATTTTGATGACCTCCACTGGAGGAAACGGGATACCCTTGATAGCTGAATCAGGGATTGTCATGCAGGGAACACCCCACAGATGTGTAAGTATTCATGGCATTTATTAATTGTAAATATTAAAGCTGAATATGTTAAAAATTGGCATTCATAATGTTTTTTCTTTTTTTTTTTTATCTTTCCACAGCTGCACAAGAGAGGGCCTTGAATGTGATGAATGAGAGAAGCTTGTGGTATGTGAGTATAATTATATAAAGTACTGTAACTGCAGCCTTAACAATTAAAGATGGGTTAATTGTTATATCATACAGTGATCTAAGACTGGGGATGCATATATAAACTGTAAAAGAAAGTATGCATGTATTAGTCTGTAGCATAGCTCTCAAATGTCCATTTCTTTGCTGAATATCCACACTTATGACTCACTGTTTTGGTGTACTCATACTAAGATTTATGTTTGTCTGGAAAACAATTGACATTGCAATAACAAAATAATGAATGTCAAAATGTATGTTAACACAAATTCTATGCAACCTTCCATGTGTGTAAGAGCAATATTTAAAATATGTTCCTATTTACGAGTCATTGTAGCCCCAGTTTGTTTTATGATCTGTACAGATATCCTGCTCTAAAAGGTTGAGAGGTATGGTCTGTAACACAAAGCAACAGTTGCACATTCTCAGATAATAGTGAATGTGACTCTATAAAAAAGTAAAAGAGAAGTATGCTTGCATTATGCTGTATTCCAAAGGAAAAGTACAGTATTGTAGTAGTCACTGGTTGTGGGTTCAAATACCACACTCCCCAAACATAAAACTCAGTTGGTTACAATAGTGTTTTAGGTTTTTATCAATAAAAATACAGTACTGTTACGTATTCATCATGATAGCATTTTAAGTACAGACCTCTATACCTGTGGCTTGAATGGCCTGCTGTCAAGTGAAATCACTGTACATGTAATATGCATATGTGTGATATATGCTTCCATGAATGATTGCTCGATGCGATATGAAATGTGCTATAGTGCGTATGTGATAGGAATAGGGTAATATTCAAGGTAATAAAGGAATTTCTTAGTAGTTGGTACTGTTAAAAGTAAAATGTAACAGAACAGAGTAAATTCATTGTAGAAAGCTTTGTATATTATCTGCGAGATTATTAATGCTCTCCTTTTTTTTCCCTCTCACCCACCTCTTTTCTGTTTTTTTTTGTTTGTTTGTTTTTTTTATGGATTTCCTATTTTTTATATTTATTTTTTATTATTATCATTATTATTTACATAATTAATAATTTATATTATTATGGACTGCAGTGGTGGTGCTGCGGTAGCATTGTCGCCTCACAGTAAGACGTTTTCCTGTTCGATTCTCAGCTAGAGCATCTTCTGTGTGGAGACATGCGTGAATGGGCGTACCTTCTTTGAAGGTTGTGCATCAGAGCTGGCAACTCGGCATGTAAAAATCTGCTGCCAATCATTAGCGGACCGGAGTTCTGCTGTGGCGACCCCTAACCGGGAAAAGCCAAAAGACACAACAACATTGCATTTTATTATGTCATATGTTGTGTTTATTATAGCTAATTTTATATCACTTTGTTGTTAAATACTTTGCATTTGTTATCATTTGTCATTGTGTCTGTAATTATATTAATATTTGTATAATAATTTATTCCATTATTGTTTATTTTATTTAATTATGTTATTTCAATTGCTTTGGGTTATGCTTAATTTCATTATTGTATTTTAATTTTATTTATGTTAATACTACAGCACAGCAGGGTAGATGGTTCCCCATGATCCACCTACACTCGCTCCACCTGCTGAAATACCAAGGACCAACACTTCTGGGCTGCAGTCTGGCAACACCCCCCATCATCCTGCTCCTGTTGTACATGGACCCTCAGGTAGTTCTGACCCAGAGGCTAGATCTGCAGTTCCCTCTGGGAGCAGATGTAGAGGGGAGTGCATACATCACCCATAATGAGTTGCCAAGTATGGTGGGTAGGCTTGTGCACCAGACTTTGGACACACGCCTATGCCAGATAGACAGCCTGCTTTCCATCCTGGTACAGCAAATTGACCAGTGCTGACTAACAGTCCACTGGGTGAAGACTGGAGGCACACTGTTATCATGCCTGAAGTTTGTGGGACCTCGATTTCCCCACCTCCACCCCAATCAAGGTGTTCAGCCCCCTTTTGTGTCTTTCACCAACCTTGTCTCTTGTCTTGTGTGTCTTGTCTGTCTGCAAATGCTTCCTCACCTTCCCAACTTGCCTGCCCCAGACATGTCTATGTCGCTTCCCCAACATTCCACTCTCTCCTTAAAAAAAAAAAAAAATGGGCACCTGTCTCAAAATAAAATGTTATCCCATACATAGCTCTCCATTTCACACACATGTCTACTTGACACACTTAATTTGGTCCAGTTGGCTTCACAATGCAATTACATTGTTGTCACCCCTCTCTATGGAAGTGACAGTCTGAATTCAGCTAAGATTCTGTACATGTGCTTAGTTGTTACAGTTGAAGAAATGGATAGCTATGGTTACCTGCACCCTTCCTGCACATTCCTGCCTTCCTTTCCTTTCCTGCTTGCTCCCCATTTCACCACTGTCCTATCTCCCCCATTTCTTTTCTTTAAAGAATCTGTGTGTGATGGTGCACAGTGTGCAACATAGCTAAGCGAAGGTAAGAGGCACTAGTATCAGTGAATGGACATATATGTATAATAAACACTTGTAAGACTTATGCTGACACCCCATTTTGAACCCAGTACCTTCTGACTTCATCACCAATGCATCAAACCATCCAGCCACAGAGTCAGTTAATTAGCAGATGCATTTTATACAATCAATACTAAAAAAAAAAAAAAAAAAAAGTCTTTCGGCTTTTCCCGGTTAGGGCTCGCCACAGCAGAACACCGGTCTGCTCATGATTGGCAGTGGATTTTATGGTGCCAAGTTGCCAGCCCAATGCCCAACCTTCAAAGAAGGCATGCCCATTCACACTCACACCTATCTGCATGTCTTTAACATCACTCCACCACAGGGAGGACATGCAGACTCCACACAGAAGGTGCTCCAGCCGAGAATCGTACTGGAGAAACTCTTGCTGTGAGATGACAACGCTAACCGCTGCACCACTGCAGCTCACTTTATACAATCAATACTAAGCTACATGGTAGTGGTATCAAATAAAACTTAATATAACCAATAGTACTCCATTTTCCCCTTGCTAAGTGATGCTGTGCAATGTGCACCATTGTGCAAACACACTTTATTGAGAATATGTGATAATTAGTACTGATTGTGTAAAATACAACTGTTAACTAACTAACTCGGTGGCTGGACAGGTTAATGCATTGGTGATGAAGGTAGAAGGTACTGGGTTCACAATGGGATGTCAGTGCAAGTTTTACACGTGTTTATTATTCTTTTACATACATTCACTGATACCAGTGCTGCTTACCATCTGTTAGCAATGCTATGCACCACATGCCATCACGCACAGACTTATTAAAGAAAAGAAATGGGGGAGATAGGGCAGTGGTGAAATGGGGAGCAAGCAGGGGGAAATACAAAGTGAAAGAAAGGCAGGAATGTGCAGGAAGGGTCTAGGTAAGAACCATAGCTATCCATTTTTGCAACAGTAACAACTGTGCACATCTACACAATATTAGCTGAATTTGGACTGTCACCTACAGAGAGAGGAACAACAAAAACATAATTGCATTGTATAGCCAACTGGACCAAATTAAATGTGTCAGTCAGACACTTGTGTGAAATGGATCTCTATATTTGGAAGGTCATTTTTGTTGGGGGGACAGGTGCCCTTTTTTTAAAGGAGAGAGTAGAATGTTGGGGAAGGGACATAGGCATGTCTGGGGTAGGCAAGTTGGGAAGGTGAGAAAGCATTTGCAGACAGACAAAGACATGCAAGGTGATAGACAAGGTTGGGGAAGGACACATGAGGGGGCTGAACACCTTGGTTAGGGTGAAGGTAGAGCGATTGTGAACTTATGGTCATCCAGTTTGGTGACAATGAAAATCAGATCCTTACCCACTGAGCTGTCATCACTGTCATCTGACTGCACTGATGTCTGTAGTGCCTGACATCTATGTGTGCTTGTGTTATTCAGGACAATGATGGAGAGCGGTGTCTCCACTCGGCATAGGCTTGTACCAGTTGTGTGGTGCACAATCTTATGCACCATAGCTGGCAGTTCATCTCTGGTGACAAAATCACCGTCTCTGCCTTTGCTCCCAGAGGAAACCATAGACCTGTCCTCTGGGGCAGAACTACCTGAGGGTCCAGGTAAGGCAGTAGCAGCAGGAGGGGTGCCACCAGGGTGCAGCCCAGAAGTGCTGGGCCTTGGTGCTGTACCTGGTGGAGTGAGTATAGGTAGATCACAGGGAACTGGCATAGCCTCCTTTGCTGTAGTAATAACATAAATACATGTAAAAGTCAATAATGACCTAAAACTTAGCCCTAAAAAATGGACATAATAGAATTAAATGAATTAAAGAATAGTAGAATAAATTATAAAAATAATAAATAAGATAATTACAAACACAGTAACATAATAAGAAATGAAAATGTATTTAACAACAAAGCAATATAAACATATACATAATAAACAAAACATTACAAGTAAAATAAAATAATAAAAATGTGATTTTATAAATAGTAATATAATAATAAAAATGAAAATAATAATAAAAAATAAGAATTTGATAGAGAGCAATGAAGAAAAGGAGTGAGAGAAAAAATAAGAGAACATTAGTAACTTCACAGATAATATAAAACACTTTCCACAATTAATTTATTCTGATATAAAAAGCTTTCCAGAATGAATTTATTCTGTTATGTTAATACACCAAAAGCATCGGCAAATGGACACACAGTTCCCTTGAAATCAAGGTAATAATATCCAAAAAGCACATAAAGTGAAGCAAAGCAACGGACAATCCAAAGATAAGAATAAAAACGTTAATACAATGTTAGTGCTTTTAGAGTATGTTGTCACTGCTTCATCAGAAAAAATCATTCTTCAACAAATCAGCTTAATAAACAGTCAGAGAATCACAAAGTCCACAACATTTTTATTACCATAGCAACTGAAGTTATACTTAATTAACCTAAAGACACATAGCAGTTCAAAATGCAGTGCTAGCAGTCAAATATAAAAATCTATTTTTAAGACAGATCTTCTCTGGAAGGTGCAGTGGTGCAGCTGTAGCATTGTCACCTCCCAGCAAGAGGTTCTCTCTGGTTTGATTCTTGGCTGGGGTGTCTTCTGTGCAGAGTCTGCATGTCCTCCCTGCGTTTGCATAGGTTTCCTCCAGGTGCTCCAGTTTCCTCCCACATTACAAAGACATGCATCTGGAGTGTTTCTCCCTGGGCCTCTGCTGAAAATTGGCTTTGTTCCAAGTTGGACTTTCTCGGTTAACAAATGTTAAATAAATCTTGGTAAACATTTTCACAATAAAAAATGATGCCAAGCTAAATTGTCATGAAAGCACATAATATTTCAAGAACGTATATAAATCAGTGAGGGAAAAAATAAGAGAATTAGTAACTTCACAGACAAATATAAAAAGTTTTCCACAATTAATTTACTCTGTTCTGTTACATTACTTTTAATACTAGCAAATGCTAGGAAATTCCTTCATTACTTTGATTACTACCCTGTTCCTAACACATACACACTATAGTAGAGATCATATCGCATCCAGCAATCATTCATGGGTGCATATATCGCACATATGCATATTACATGTACAGTGATTTCACTTGACAGCAGACCATTCAAGCCACAGGTATAGAGGTCTGCACTTAAAATGTTATCATGATGAATACGTAACAGTACTGTACTTTTATTGATAAAAACCTAACTACTGTTGTAAACAACAGAGTTTTATGTTTGGGGAGTGTAGTATTTCAGCACACAACCAGTGACTACTGTAATATTATACATTTATTTTGGAATATAGCATAATGCAAGCACACTTTCCTTTTACACTTTATAGATTCATGTTCACTGTTATCTGACAATTTGCAACTGCTGCTTTGTGTTACAGACCATACCTCTCAACCTTTCAGAGAAGGATATCTGCACAGATCATAACAGAATGGAGGTATAATGACCCATAAATGGGAACATATGTTAAATATTGCTCACATGCACATGGAAAGTTGCATAGGATTTGTGTTAACATGCATATTTACATATATGCGTGTTCCAATTATAATGATACAGTCTTCAGCACACTATTGTCCCTGGCTTATAGGTCTTATATTATATTGCAACATTTAAGCCAACTTAAACAGTATTGTAGAGTTGGGAAGTGTGGTTTCTGAACCGACATCCCCTGTCTAGCCTGTAATACTAGACTGTTGTTTTATCCTACAGACTAATGCATGTAGACTTTTCCTTTACAGTTGACAAATACATACTCTATGTGATACAAGTGTTTGACACAATAAGCTGTATTTACTGTAAATGCTACAATAACAGTACTGTCTGGATTCATACATACTACCTGGGTTTCTCATCCGTGACAATCTTGTTTCATAAATTCACAAATTCAGTAATTTATCAGCATCAGCTGTGGAAATGCAGACCACAACAGAATACCACTAAGAACACAGATCCTGAACAAATGCAGCTGCTAACTCTTACAAGTAGTGTTTGTAAGTCATACTTACACATCTGTATGGTGCCACCAGTATGATATTCCTCAGTCCAATGGTCAAGGGTATCCCTCTTCCTCATTCTGAGGTCTTGGTAGTGATTTCTACACTGTTTGCCAGTACAGGGGATACCGGTAACAGTGGACACATCCCGGGCCAAACTATTCCATGCATCTGATTTGTAATCGGATCCATGATAGCACTCCTGCAACAGTCAGGGTCCAGACTTATTCACCAGGAGTACAACAAACACTCTGGACTTCTGCACACTCCACCTTTGAGACCGAAATCTCAAAACCCCTCCATGAGTACCAGCCATGTGTAATGTAGATGAAGACCAATATATAATGATGTTTCCCACCAATACCAGTTATGAAAGAAACTGAGAGCATGCACGTTTTGATTTTGCAACATTTGAAAATGGTGAGGGTCACTTACCATTGCTCAAACACAGGCACATGTTTGCGCGATGGTAACCAATAAACAGATGTTAACTAATACAGATATTAATATGTAAGTACATAAATGCCACGATATTAGTGTGTCAGCCATCAGGAAAATAATAATGATATAAGTCAAATGTTATAATTGTGGGTGACTATAACTTGAAGTGTGACAACATTAAAAAAGTCAGATGTCTGCTGTATTAGAACCCTGGCCCAGTTATATGGCAGTTCTACACTCCCAGCTGTTGCCAGAAGAAGAAGAATGTAGAAAATATATGTCTAACTTTAATTTCATTGCTATCTAATGCAAGGTCACAATAGTAAAATACAGGCTACAACCCTTGTATTTGAACCCAGGACTATGTGGACTTCAGCTCGACACTTAACATATGCAGGCACAGGTGAAGTTACACGAGTGTCTGCCTGATTAGTATTCATTCTGATGTTCATGCTGTTAAATCCAGCACAATCACTATTGGGTCAGAGATACCAGTGTAAGGCATACATAAGTCACCTCGAAGCAGTCTATATCATACTGAGTACAGTGACAGCTACATCAGTCTGTCCATATTAGACAAAAGTTTGACAGCTGGATATATATTACTTGCATATCTCTGAGGTCTGTCAAGTTTCTGCAGTTGCCTGTTGCAATACATAGCAAAGGGAGCATTATAGTCCAGAGTAGGCCTGAGGAGGGATGACTGTAGTGTATTTAGAAACAAATGTGACACAGGTGCAAAGGCTTTGCTAATCTGATCTAATATTTACAAACCTTCCTCACAGCAGTAGACACATGTTGCAGTCTACTTGTGTTCCCAGGTCTATCAATTCAGAATTGGTGATTAGGGTATTAAGGGTTATGTCATAATAAGCTGGACATTGTTAATACCAAAGGAAATGATGATGCATTTATATGACAATTAATTATCATCAGTCATTGGTCTGTGTAAACCCCTTTTGAACAGCAATAACATTGTCAGGTGAAAACGTGATAGCACCTAAGTGTCATTCAATCACAAACTTGGCTAGCCACAGACACTCTGTTTGGGACTAAACTACTCAGACGTACATGGCAAACATGAATGGATACAGCAGTGACACCTGTGGTGATCCATGGGTGATGGTTCTGCTGCTAGAGGTCAACTCTCAAACTTTGAATGAGTGTTGTTTGTCTGTGAGCCAGTTTGCAACCCACCAGACAACATAGCAGTTGATATTCACCCAGCTTCACTTCACACTGATGCACAAATGTAGGATTGTGTGGAAGGCCTTGGCCAAGTCAAGACAGACAAACTCAATGCTGTGCACACGTGCAGTATCTCTGTTCACAGAAATGAATGCCAACAGTTTTAGCATACACAACCATCCCTTGAGAAAACCATGCTGGAACACATGTCATGTATGGATGTCAACTCTGTTCTTGTATGTGACATCCTTGGAAATACATTCCATTGACTCACAGCTGAGGCTTGTGAAACATAAGGGAATAAAAATACATGTGTACGTTGATGATCCACCCTTGTGCAGGGGAAATAGGTCTCTGATTTCACATCTGTGTGGATATAGGCAGTACTGACATTGTAGTTTGCTGAGTATGAACATTAAGAATGCATGATGGAATGCCACCTGGTCCCATGGAGGCTGTGTTCCTCTTCTTGGAGACAGCACTGATTACTTGGTCTTTGTAGAGGGAGGTTGGAAGTGATTGTGATTCCCCACCACTGGCAACAGTAATCAAGGAGCCTCAATCCTCACCACTAGCACCAGTGGGGGAATTACACTGGGAGAATGACAAGTACACACACAGTATTTCCAGATGCAGCTCTCTGCATCAAGTGCAATTTCTCTTAAGATCACACAGAGACCACAGTCAGTCTGGATGGGTTTCTCCCTCTTTCTCTACATCCCCAGTAAGACTTCCCACTGGCACAGCTATAATACTGAGATCCCAGCTGAGTGACCAAGCCAAGTCAAGACCTCCAGCACCCTCTCTGCCCAGCCAGTGCTTCATGTCTTTGCCCAAGTAGCTGACACACAGACACTTTGAGGTTTGATTTATACACACACACACACACACACACACACACACACACACACACACATACACACACACCTGGGAAAGGCTGGCACAGGTTTACTAGCTATGTCCCCTTCTTCCCAGACTGTAAGGTAGTTTTTACCACCATCAGCCACTCCTTATCAGCTACTTTAACACCCTTAACAAAGGGTGTCCAATCTTACTGTGTAATGTTATTATTAATACACATGGTAGCTTGACCAAGAGCAAGGCTATTAGGAGTGGCCCACATTGTCATCAAATAAGTATGCAAGTACTCTCAAAACTTAAATATGGCTCACAAATATCAGCCACAATGAAAATTTAAATATATTTAATAATAAATAATAAAAGAACAAGAAAATACTCAGTAAATAACTACAGTTACATCAGAGTTCAAAATCACAGGAAATATGTAAAACAACATTGCGGGACAGTCTCAAATAAATAAAGAAAAACATCTAAATTAAGCTCAGCTATATTTTTGATTATATCTAAAAGAATTATACTGTTCCCTAAACTTACTTACAAAGCAAGCATGTCAGATGTGGTGAATGTCAGGTCGAAGACAAAATACAGAATGCTATCTCTCTCTCAGAGACATCCCAAATTAATATCTCAAATATTACTGCTGGGATACTTGCAGAATGACATAATTGCTTGGCATCTGACTTCAGTTCCCAGGCTCAAAACAACCATTGATGCCAGCTGGCAACATTCAGCATCTACCTGTAAAAATACATAAACAAGGGTTTTTCTTAGATCTAAGGCAGATCCTGGAAGTCATAAAACAATAAACACTTCCAAGACAATACAAAAAAGTCTAGTTCTAGACATTGTGTCTGTTACTGCACTGAAACTGAAAGATAACATCATTTTATTACGTGGTCATAAATTAATTTAACTTTTCAGCTATTTTTCTGAAATTAACCTCCTGTGTTCCAGTTTCCATTGTTAAAATATATACATTTAAACAGTTACAACAGTTTATATACATTTCTGTTCTAATCCACCGTGGTCACACCTGTAAGCTCAGTACTTTACAAAATATTTCTTCAATACACAGGTCTCTACAAACCATCTTATATGACATACAGTTCTAATACATTTGTAGCACAAGCATATGAATCATGCTTATATTCACAAGTGACATAATTATTTACAAAATTCCAGATAGCTGGGCTAGCAGTATCTCCTTTCATGACAGTGAGGTTGAAGACGTGTTGCGGTAAGCTTGTGGGTGGGTGGGGAAATAATTTTATCCTAGCATGTGTGCTAGCTGGTTTTCATTTTACACACTTTCAGTGTGCGCAATGCCATCCATAATTAATTCCGCACATCTGAGTTATACCTTTGATGCTGCAGATGTATCAGAGGAAAGCCTTATGGTTATCCTTGCCTATGGTTTTAACATATTTCCCATAGCTGCTGTTTGAGGATTTTACAGGTGTCTTATTGTCATGCTTAGGCTGGGGATGTTAGTCTTCCAGTTTGAGATTTAAACTTTTGTATTTGTTGACATCAGCTTTGTTCGCTTACTGAATACTCATGTAATGTCAGGGATCCATCAGTATGGTTATGATCTTCTTAAGGATCTCTCTTTGAGCCTATCAGTTACGTCTGTGTCTATCTATACATTTGTGTAGATGTTTTTACAACCCATTAGGGTATACCTTACTATAGTTGTCAATGTCCTCTGTGGAAACTGGAGTGTGGAAGATAATTATATTATCCCTTAGGGTGGTGAATTTAAGTTGGAAAATTTATGTTCCCCTGACCTATCATTTTTAAATTATGTACCTATTGCACATTGTGAACAAAATACTGCATGGCTGGATTGACACAGTGCAGTCCCTACATGTGATGGCTTGCATTGGTCAATGTTATTTGTGAGGACTAGATCTATAATATTATAGACACTTGAGGAGTGGTGCAGTCTTAGGTTCATAGGTAGGTACTAGGCTATCGGCCCGAGGGCCTACGTAAGCCTAGCCAACAAGGTTCCCTGGCTTACGCCACCCAAGAAAGTTATTTTCCTATGCCACTTTCGAGCAGAGACACAGAAGTGATCCCAGGGGTGTATTTCCTATTTCCCATCCACTCATCAAGATTTTTCTTGAAGAGTGCTAATGAAGAACTTTGCTTGACATAGATGGGTAGCTTGTTCCAGAGTATGGGAAGTCTCTGGGACAAGAATCTATCCCTCCAGCATGTCCTGTTTATTAAGGTGACAAGGTTTAGGTTCCTAGAAGGTCCCTAGAGCATGTAGCTTGGAGGGATTGGGATTTCTTTAGGTCTAGCATGTCCAACAGCTCTGAGATTGACATAGCTTTATATGTTAGGCAGAGATCACCTCGGAGTAGGCGATATGCTACGGAGTAAAGCTGGAGTTTTTTGAGACGGTCAGTGTAGGGCATTTGTTTGAAGCCAGTAATCCTCTTTGTGAGGTACTTCTGTGGCCTTTCCAGCTGCTGCAGATGTCTTGTGAGGTACATTCTAAAAGGGACATTGTACTCTATAATGGTCTAATGAGTGTCGAGTAGAAGGGAATAATGACCTCTTTTTTCCTGGATGAGAACCCTTTTATGATGAGGTGTGCCACGTAGAAGGACTTCCTGACTACTGTGGCAGTGTGACTATCAAAGGAGAGACTACTGTCCACCTGGGTCCCAAGGTCTCTCATCACACATTTGGTGTTAAGTAGATTGCTGCCTATGTGGTAGTTCATGGGTACAGAGTTTTTACCAAAGGGGATGAAACTACACTTTATGGCATTGAGCTTGAGGCCATGGCTCTGACACCAGGCATCTGTCTCACCAAGGCCCTTCTGTAGGATGTCCACATCATTTGGGGACTTGACTATGGCTCCTAGTTTGCAATCATTTGTGAACTTCATTAGCCAGAGGCCTTCTGTGTTAACTCCATGGCGTATGAATTATCAAAGTCCAGGAATTATTGTGCAGGTGAGTTTCAGCTCATACAAGTTTCGCAACCAATGTAGTTATAGTTGTAGTCATCCATGAGTAGTTTGTTATGTTCAACTTTAATTGTTACAAGTACTTACAAATAGGCTGTGTGATCTTTCTTGTTCATGGAAGGGGCATATAACCGACGACAACATTAAAGGGTTTCTTACACACAGTAAATTGGAGTTACATTAACCCCATACAGTTATGTGGTCTAACCCCTGCAGAGGGAGAATTATTTTCAATGAGGAGAGAAAATACACCTCCCATGGTTCACACAACTTCAAACAGTATTCTGAATGTGTGGAAGGCCTTGTAGCTTTGCAAAGCCAGGTTACTTACTGCAACCTTTAATCAGGGTTCTCTGACTGCACAGATGTCCACCACTTCCATTCTGACAAATGCTGACAGCGACTGCAGTTTCTGATGTTATCTCCTACAGTTTAGCAGCATGACCCTTACTTTGTTGGAGTTATATATTTTCATATAGTAACCCCAGGTTTTATGAAATTGCCTAATAAAGGCATTATGGTTGAGGCACATGCCTTAGCCAGCAAACAAAAGCCTAGAGGTGCCAGTTGAAGTCCATGTCTTGCAAAGCAACATGATCTATCCACAATGTCATCCCACACTGACAGGAACTGGATCCCCTTAGAATGACACCAGACACAATTTTGATACTATCATCTCATCCTAGGCAGGCTTAGAATACTGAGCAAACATAGGGCCATATATGCCTAGGACACACATTTAGACAGCTCAATCATCTGTGTCCCCGGGTCTACTTCTAAATTTTGAAGTTTCAAAACTTTGAATTTCTTATGGTTGAGACCATAAGATCAAAGTTTTGAAACTTTGAGCCATTTAAATGGAAATTGTTGTACAGCACAGAACAGTATATTTACCATTTCCTCTCTGTAGTACAATCTCTGAGTTGGTATATTTAATTATCAGGGGGTGTGAGGTGTGCAGGGGGCTGCAAAAATCTAAAAAAAAATTTTTTATTTTTTTTTTTATTTACATTTTGAAGTTTCAAAACTTCAATCCTACAGTCTCAACCACATGAAATTCGAAGTTTTGAAACTTCAAATTCAGAAGTAGACACATCTCTCCGTATATTCCCTAGTGATGCATCTGAAGTTGTGCATACCAATAACAACTACAGTGGATTAATAGTGGAACTTGTTGCTGAGAGATTTGATTGCATGTGTGATGTGAAAAGTACTTGTGACAAACAGCTGACCCAACATTTCCCCTTGTTTAGGCTGGAGAGGGGGGCAACTGTATGTCTCACTGTACAATAAACTGTAAGGACACCCTTTGCAATAAATAACTATTGCCTTAGGTACTTCCTTGGAGAGACAATAGTACATTTTATCTGTATTGTGTGCTTTGGTTTTACTGTTAGGTGTACCATGCTTGTGTTTTGCATGTCTCTGCTGTTTCTGTAGGTTGCTGGAGAGAACCTCTGCTCATGATGGTACTTAACTGATGTTGTATTACAGGCCTGGGGCATTATCTTCCCTGAGTCAATAAAGACATGTCAACTAGGCTAGCAGATGAAAGAGAAGGACACTGACAACTCGTAATGTGAGGTGTGATCATGGTATCTGCAGAGAGAATGAGTAAAGGATGGGTGTAGGGGAAAATAATTTGCTTGTTGTTTCTGCATCTATAACCACAAGGAGTTTATCTCACTGTAGGCAAACAGCAGCAGAGCAGCTAAGTCAATGAAACAATGTTAAAGCTAAAAATGATACCAGAAACAATTACTTAACAATATGTAGTCCTACTGTACACTGCAGGCACAAGGGTGCACAGGTGTTTTTTCACAAATCACGTGCCATATGTTGTCTACTTATCAATAGTTGAACTGAACTGGATTAATGCAGTGTGAATCCAATGTATAGTGTGGGCAACACAACTGCAACAGAATAAAAGCGATAACTGACAATTCATTTGTTTATAACATTACATAGGCTACAGAGTCAAAGGCAGCACAGTTTTTTAAAGTAATCAAAGTAACACAAAGAAAATTAACTATAATTTTTCTTACATAACTAACAGCAGCAAGTGCACACACTGCGAGGCTTTCACGTCATACCAGTGGCTAAAGAAAATAGCATGATCGATGTGCATACAGCAGTGTTCCATATGCTCCTATAGGACACTCTCTGTGTAATATTCAGAAACAACTCAGACACACACAACACCTCTCATCAAGTTGACTGCAGTGAGAATAGAACCCCTACCTATCTAAGTACAGAGACTACAGAACACAGTACTTAACACACATGCTATGGCACAAGTCTGATTTTAACAGGACTGCAGGTGGTCTGATGACATCAGTAGGCCATGTAGGGATCAAGAGGTAGGACGCCTGCTTGAAATGAATGTTTGTGCAAACATCAAAACACTGCAAAACCATGCAGTTGGAGAAGTTAGATTTTTTTTCCAAAAACACTTTATTCAGTTTTTCAATAAGAACAATAATACAAGTCGACAATACATATATAAAAAAACAACCATAAAAGCTAAATACTAAATATATACACTATGTACACTAGAAGTCACTACATCAGCAAAGAAAGGAGAGAAATACGTCTTAACATCATTTAAAAGATGAGAGATAGTATAAGGGGCATAATTTATAAAGAGATAGAGATAGAAATCCAATAATTTGTTATAGATAGGTATACTAGGGAAAGTATTTTTGTGTATAGACAGGAAAGGAGATAAGCTGCTTATAATGCAAGCTTTGTTTAATATAAGTTTGCCTTAGCGGGTCAGTGTAAGGTCTATCTCTAATTCTTGAGAATTACATCTAGTAGATAACCACAATATTTCTGATAGTAATGTTTTTGTTTTGTTGTTGTATAAACTAATTCATGAGATGAGATATATTTAATAGCTAGCTTGCTAAAGTCTTCCCATGTGATTGGAGATGTGACAGCCCAATTTTTTGTGATGTAAAATTTAATAAGGGCACACATTGTGATAAGGATATGTTTTAACATTTTTGGAAGTTCATTTGTGTTGGCATGCAATATAGCCGTCTCCCATGACAGGGTTGTTTTTTCATATCCCATCTTCTCTAATCTAGCTCTTAAAGAGCACCATAGACTGTGTACCTTACTACAGTTCCACATAACATGGAGAATGTCAGCTGTTTGGTTTGGGCAATGTGGGCATATGGGTAAAAATTTGGGACTGAACTTATTCAGCTTTGATGGGGTATAATATACATTGTTATTTAACATAATTTGCGTGTATACCGGCCTCTTGTAGGGAATAAACTTGACCGTATTTTCAATGGCCAGTCTTTTGCTTTCTTCAGTAAGTAATTGTTTTTCCCTTTTCAATAGTTTGAGAATAATAGAGAATTCTGGTATTTTATGCTCATTACAAGTTTATATGCCCTAGAGATTGTTTTCCCTTTAGTCGCAAGATTTTTTAGTATTAGTTTTACTAAGTTAATGTCCTGCAGGTCGACATTAGTTTGTGAAAATTTAGCATTTATAAGAATGATAGTATATTTCTTAGGAAGGTTGAGTTTCAATCTTAGTTGTAGTTTATTTGATTCTTTCCATTTGTAAATTTCCTATATTGTAAGATCTTTTATCAGGGGGTAGTTGGTTAGATTTAGGGGTTTATTATTTATTAGTAGGTTAGGATTTAGGTGGAGCGGTTGTATAAAGGCAAGAGCATTTAATAGTTGTATTGATTTGAATAACTTTTGAGTAGTTAGGATCATATGCTTAATTAGTGGGTGTAGGTTTTTGTGAATAAAGCTTTTTTATTTAGGTTTAAAAAGGGAATAGATTTGGTGTTATATCCTAGGGATTTAAGTTGTTTGAACCAGATTTTGGTCCACTGAGGTGTCCTGGTATTAATGTATGGGTCATGATTTATTATCTGTATTAGTCTGTAAGCAGTAGTTATACTATAATAAAGTTTGAAGTCCAGCAAACCCAATCCCCCTTATCCTTGGTAAGTACAAGTTTATCGTATTTAATTCTAGTAGATTTGGGATACCATAAGAATCTTGATATAGCTTTTTCTCTAACAAGAAAGAATTTTTGGGGAATATTTGAGAATGTGGCATTTAATTGAAAGAGTATTCTTGGTAATAGATTCATCTTGATGACACTAGCTTTTCAAAGTAGAGACATATTCTTCCATCTATTAATATCTCTTTCAATGTTAGTCCATGTGCATAGTAGGTTATTCTTTATGATTTCCTTAAAGTCGAGAGTAAATAGTATTCCTAGGTATTTTATCTGGTAGTTAATCTTGATCTCACTCTCGGGAAAGTAATATTCCTTATGGGCTATAAGATTCAAGGGAAATAGATGGGATTTATTTGAATTTAATTTATAGTTAGAGATTTCGGAGAACTCAACTATCGGTTTGAGTATTTTTGGGAGATCAGTGGTGGGAAGTTGAAAATATATATTTAAGCTGTCAGTAAAGGCAGAGTATGTAAGGTTTATATTTAAAGATTCTAGGTATGTGATGGAAGTTTTTTTTGTGAAATAAACAGGAGCAGGGGTTCTAGATAGAGATTAAAGAGGTATGGGGAAAGAGGGCAACCTTGTCTTGTGCCACTGGATGCAAAGTAAAAGCGATAACTGACAATTCATTTGTTTATAACATTACATAGGCTACAGAGTCAAAGGCAGCACAGTTTTTTAAAGTAATCAAAGTAACACAAAGAAAATTAACTATAATTTTTCTTACATAACTAACAGCAGCAAGTGCACACACTGCGAGGCTTTCACGTCATACCAGTGGCTAAAGAAAATAGCATGATCGATGTGCATACAGCAGTGTTCCATATGCTCCTATAGGACACTCTCTGTGTAATATTCAGAAACAACTCAGACACACACAACACCTCTCATCAAGTTGACTGCAGTGAGAATAGAACCCCTACCTATCTAAGTACAGAGACTACAGAACACAGTACTTAACACACATGCTATGGCACAAGTCTGATTTTAACAGGACTGCAGGTGGTCTGATGACATCAGTAGGCCATGTAGGGATCAAGAGGTAGGACGCCTGCTTGAAATGAATGTTTGTGCAAACATCAAAACACTGCAAAACCATGCAGTTGGAGAAGTTAGATTTTTTTCCAAAAACACTTTATTCAGTTTTCAATAAGAACAATAATACAAGTCGACAATACATATATAAAAACAACCATAAAAGCTAAATACTAAATATATACACTATGTACACTAGAAGTCACTACATCAGCAAAGAAAGGAGAGAAATACGTCTTAACATCATTTAAAAGATGAGAGATAGTATAAGGGGCATAATTTATAAAGAGATAGAGATAGAAATCCAATAATTTGTTATAGATAGGTATACTAGGAAAGTATTTTTGTGTATAGACAGGAAAGGAGATAAGCTGCTTATAATGCAAGCTTTGTTTAATATAAGTTTGCCTTAGCGGGTCAGTGTAAGGTCTATCTCTAATTCTTGAGAATTACATCTAGTAGATAACCACAATATTTCTGATAGTAATGTTTTTGTTTTGTTGTTGTATAAACTAATTCATGAGATGAGATATATTTAATAGCTAGCTTGCTAAAGTCTTCCCATGTGATTGGAGATGTGACAGCCCAATTTTTTGTGATGTAAAATTTAATAAGGGCACACATTGTGATAAGGATATGTTTTAACATTTTTGGAAGTTCATTTGTGTTGGCATGCAATATAGCCGTCTCCCATGACAGGGTTGTTTTTTCATATCCCATCTTCTCTAATCTAGCTCTTAAAGAGCACCATAGACTGTGTACCTTACTACAGTTCCACATAACATGGAGAATGTCAGCTGTTTGGTTTGGGCAATGTGGGCATATGGGTAAAAATTTGGGACTGAACTTATTCAGCTTTGATGGGGTATAATATACATTGTTATTTAACATAATTTGCGTGTATACCGGCCTCTTGTAGGGAATAAACTTGACCGTATTTTCAATGGCCAGTCTTTTGCTTTCTTCAGTAAGTAATTGTTTTTCCCTTTTCAATAGTTTGAGAATAATAGAGAATTCTGGTATTTTATGCTCATTACAAGTTTATATGCCCTAGAGATTGTTTTCCCTTTAGTCGCAAGATTTTTTAGTATTAGTTTTACTAAGTTAATGTCCTGCAGGTCGACATTAGTTTGTGAAAATTTAGCATTTATAAGAATGATAGTATATTTCTTAGGAAGGTTGAGTTTCAATCTTAGTTGTAGTTTATTTGATTCTTTCCATTTGTAAATTTCCTATATTGTAAGATCTTTTATCAGGGGGTAGTTGGTTAGATTTAGGGGTTTATTATTTATTAGTAGGTTAGGATTTAGGTGGAGCGGTTGTATAAAGGCAAGAGCATTTAATAGTTGTATTGATTTGAATAACTTTTGAGTAGTTAGGATCATATGCTTAATTAGTGGGTGTAGGTTTTTTGTGAATAAAGCTTTTTTATTTAGGTTTAAAAAGGGAATAGATTTGGTGTTATATCCTAGGGATTTAAGTTGTTTGAACCAGATTTTGGTCCACTGAGGTGTCCTGGTATTAATGTATGGGTCATGATTTATTATCTGTATTAGTCTGTAAGCAGTAGTTATACTATAATAAAGTTTGAAGTCCAGCAAACCCAATCCCCCTTATCCTTGGTAAGTACAAGTTTATCGTATTTAATTCTAGTAGATTTGGGATACCATAAGAATCTTGATATAGCTTTTTCTCTAACAAGAAAGAATTTTTGGGGAATATTTGAGAATGTGGCATTTAATTGAAAGAGTATTCTTGGTAATAGATTCATCTTGATGACACTAGCTTTTCAAAGTAGAGACATATTCTTCCATCTATTAATATCTCTTTCAATGTTAGTCCATGTGCATAGTAGGTTATTCTTTATGATTTCCTTAAAGTCGAGAGTAAATAGTATTCCTAGGTATTTTATCTGGTAGTTAATCTTGATCTCACTCTCGGGAAAGTAATATTCCTTATGGGCTATAAGATTCAAGGGAAATAGATGGGATTTATTTGAATTTAATTTATAGTTAGAGATTTCGGAGAACTCAACTATCGGTTTGAGTATTTTTGGGAGATCAGTGGTGGGAAGTTGAAAATATATATTTAAGCTGTCAGTAAAGGCAGAGTATGTAAGGTTTATATTTAAAGATTCTAGGTATGTGATGGAAGTTTTTTTTGTGAAATAAACAGGAGCAGGGGTTCTAGATAGAGATTAAAGAGGTATGGGGAAAGAGGGCAACCTTGTCTTGTGCCACTGGATAAGGGTATAGGGTTAGTTTTGAACTTATTTATCTGAATAGTGGTAGACACTTTCTGATATAGATCCTTAATTATCCTTATAAATTCCCGAGGAAATCCAAATAAAGGCAATATATTAAATAGGAAATGTAGGTTAACTCTATCAAAAGCCTTGCTTGCGTCAGCAGTGAGAACATATCTGGGGCACCTATCACTGTTAAGAAGTCTGATAGTGGTATCCAAGAGGAGGCTGTTGTCGCTTTTTTGCCTATTTGTCATAAAGCCCATTTGTTCTTGGGAAATGATGTAGGGGAGTATATCTTTAAGTCTATTTGCTATAACATGAGCTAGGATCCTAAGGTTAGTATTTATCAGGGCAATTGGTCTATAGTTGGTTGGATCTGTTGGGTCAGAGTTTGGCTTGGGAATTAACACAGTTTTGAAGTTATTAAGATAATTATCTGTTATACCTTATTGTATTATATAATTGAAAACTTTTAATAAGACTTTGGAAATAGGTTCCATGAATTGTTTATAAAATGCAGAGGTGTAGCCATCAGGCCCAAGAGATTTACCCGGTTTGAGTTTGTTTATCGCAGCTTTTGTCTTTTTAAGTTGCAAGGGTATTTTTAGATGTTTTTCCTGATCGTCTGAAATTTGTGGAAATTTTATATTATGTATAAAATCGTGAAATTTGTCTGTACAGGGAGGGAGGGGTAAGTTATATAGTTTATTGTAAATGTCTTCAAATGCGTCTGCAATGTCTTGGTCCTCGTGCTTCAAGAGTCTTCACACTGTATTTCTTTAATCCTTGATGGACAATTTTTTATGTTTATTAATCTAGCTAGGATTTTTGAAGGTGTTTGTGCCCATTCTGGGTATTGATATATTGATCTTAATTCTAACAGAGAAATATTTTATAGATAATGTTTGTGTAATTGCTTTTTCCAGTCAGTTATTTTATCCTCCAGGTCTTTTGAGTACTTATTTTGAAGTTCTAATTCAGCAGTCTTGATTTGGGCCTCCAGTTTATTTTTGAGGTTATTGTATTTTTCTTGATCCATGCAGATTTGTGGATAATGATACCTCTAATGACCACTTTGGCAGCCGTCCATTGCATGTTGTAAGGAATTTGAATGGATATTAATTATTTTTCAAGTTGAGCTATAATACTAGTGATTTCCTGTGCTACTTCTTGGTTTTGAATGATTTTAGGATTTAATGTCCAATTATTGAAATAGGGGACAATTTGTTTATAGGTTTGAAAGTTTAGGGAGAGATTGATTTTTGAATCATCCAATATAGATCTGGGTGATACAGCATATTTTAGTCTATGAGAAAGCAAGGTTTGGGAGATTAGAAAAGCGTCTATTCTGGACCAAGTTTTATGAGTGGCTGAGAAAAAAGTGAATCTTGATATTGTTTTATCATATTGAAAACTGATATAGCAGTCAGCTAGCTCAAAGGTATTTTGTAGTTCTTCAAGTGCTATAGTAGTACATTGAGACTGCCTGTTTTCGTTATGCGGCCTATCTTTGTCTGGGTTTAATAAAGCATTCCAGTCCCCACCTTTGATGTACAGATGATTTGGGTAGTTAGCTAATATATTAAAGATTTCATAAATGAAGAGATGTTGATTTGAGCAGGGGCTGTATATATTGAGAAAGAGCAGAGGTTTATTTAGGGCATGATATTCACTAGTAAATAAAGCCCATCTTTCATTAGGGTCAGTTTTAATAGAAGTGATCTCTCCTTGGAAAGATTGATTTATTATAATGGCTACTCCCCTAGATAAAGAGTTAGGACCTGCAGCAATTATTTGCTTAACCCATTTCCTTTTCCTTTCCTTTTCCCAGAGTTGACTATCCAAGTGAGTTTCTTGCAGGAAGGTTACTTTGGACTTACTTTGATATGTGAGATGTATGATTACATTTTTTTTATCCAATATCCTCTTAACATTCCATGAATCTATTGATATCATTTTGTATTTTGCTTATAATGTTCTTTATTGACTGATAAGTGCAAAAGTAGCAATATAGCTTGTCTGTTTTTGTGTTAAGCTTTAACATAGATGAAGTGACTTCTAAGCTCCTACACCCTATGAAGGTGCCTAACCACCCATCCCTCTGTTTTAGTGAATATGTATGTATTGGGAAGCAAAAAAACAGCTAGAATTTGAGCTAAAGTGATATATACATTGAGCAGAGGAATGTCAAAAGTACCCAGAATGTTCCAAATGTGAACAATCATGAGCTACAAATTGTGCAACGCATGCCCCTTTGTTATTGGTATTTGCAGTATATTTACTATCTGACCTTCTATGTTAATATGTTAGTTGTTTAATTACTTGGTATGTATAGGCTAAGAGAGAGTAAATGCTTGGAAAAAGTTGATATCAGCAGGCACTTATATGTTATATTTCTTAACATTGCTAAAGATATTATAAGTTTACCAAAACAACATATTGTATAGTGCAGGTCTAAGAGATGCACTTTGGGAGAAGTGAACTTTGAAGTTCCACACAATCTATATATTCACATTTTAAGAGACTTATTGTAATCTTTAAGGCTACTGCATATTTTCACATTTATAACTATGCTAGTAATATACATACCACATCATCTGTCCTTTGTTGTAAAAAAAAGAACACAACAGTAATCAAACTTAGAAAGAGTCCACATCCAGGTCCACTCAATTGTTTTTCCACTAACCAGTGTCACCTTCTCAAATATGTTTGAAAGAGAAGATTCTATTGTAATTCACTATTAATTGTATCTCTAGTATAAATACTTACCAAATAATAGTCTTTATGGCTCAACATATTCAATTATAATATATATATATATATATATATATATATATATATATATATATATATATATATATATATATATATATTGCCCCCCCCCCCCCGGAGAGAAGAGAGATATGCAAAACAAGTGAGGTAAATTTCAATATTTGCAGTGTTAATCATCCTGTGCCATATTTTATTTTTTTTTTATTTTTATTTAACATTTGTTGACCGGGAATGTCTGACTAGGTTCCACAGAGCCTGTTTTCAGCGGAGGCCCAGGGAGAAATGTTCCAGATGCATGTCTTTGGAATGTGGGAGGAAACCGGAGTACCCGGAGGAAACCCACGCAAACACAGGGAGAACATGCAAACTCCACACAGAAGGCACCCCAGCTGAGAATCGAACCGGAGAACCTCTTGCTGTGAGGCGACAACGTTAACCGCTGCACCACTGAGCCTCCAGTAATTAATATTACTGATTAATCTATCTATAAGCCTCTTTGTGTGTTTGAAGTGAGTTATTGCAATCGTTGGTGATTGAGAAACATCCAGAACAGTAGTATAGCTGATATCGTGGGTTCATTAAGTCATAGGCACTACCAAGTACAAACTAGTCAGCATGATATTGGAACACTGTTAAGTAAAATATATGAACTTACTAATCTCTAAGTAACATATTAATTAGGCTGTTGTATGCAAATGCCTCAACCAGAATTACATGACCCTGTTTTAAAATGTTATTCAGTGCAGAAATATATGCTTCTTTAGTTTTTTTTTCCTTCCCCCTCCCCTAGGTTAAGGTAGATAATTTTGCATGTATAACTGAAATAATACAAGAAACCACAATTATAATCATTGAGAAGTGTTTAAGACATGACAGGATATTAGAAACCTTGTGTTCCAGATGCCATTAAACTCCTTATTTCTTCATAGCTGCAGTGACATAAAGGAAGGCACCTTTGAGCCACTTAAGCATGCACCCAGAAAAGGGGAGCTTTTCATCATTCATAAGTGTAAGCAGTTGCTAACAAACAATACCTTTAGTTATCCTGTGTAGTAGAAGGTCTTGCAATAGTGCAGGAAGGAAGGCAGAGTTACTAAAGCCAGTTACAACATTTTCTTTTCTTGGATTTTGTAGACGACAGGTAACTTCTTCTAGAACTTTCTTCTTGGCATTTAGAGCATAGCAGTGGCTTGAAATAATCAATATGAGGGTCCTTTGATGAGAAAAGGAATGCTGGGTTAGAAAATAGTTAAGGATTCTTTTTCCAGCTTTCCTGACCCATTTTTAGCATATAATCCATTCCCAAAGATGCATTGGTCAGGAAACAGGTCAGTGATGACATCATAGAGTTGAAAGGTGAAAAGATCAAGAAACTTCCTTGTTTTGAAGAGGATTATGGGAAATGGAATGTCAAAACACTAAATGGACCTCCAGGCCTGCAAATTAAAACAGAGGTTTTGTTTCTAGATGAATTTAAGACATAAACATGCAGAATACCTTGCTGAAACTCTCCTAGCATTGTCTTTGGCTTCAGAGAAGGTGAATTGGGTTGTTACAAGCTGGAATAACTTTGAAGAGACACAGAAAAGTGAATGTTTCCTCCTCAGAGGTTTCAAGGGATGTTTTTTCATCTTTGTGATAGAACATTAAGGTAGCAGGGTATTTTATTTGAAAACAAATCTTGTTTTCTATAAGGTAAGTGCAATATTTACTAAGTTTCTGGCGGTTTTGCTTAATTTCAAAAGGGAGGTCTTGAGTTATAGTGATTTTATGTGCTTTCCATGTAAAGTTTTTCTTAGCTTTATATGCTGCTAATATTTGTTGAACATGTGCTAAGTTTAACAGTCTGATATATATTTGCCTCGGAGATTCATTTGTTTGTGCACACCTTATAGCCCTGTGGGCTCTTTCTATTACTAAGTCATTCAGAAGGTCTTTATTGTTCAAGAATGAGCTTAGTATTTCTTTGATTATTGGATTGAGTTGTGCATTTTCAAAGGTCTCTGGAATTCCTCTTATAATGAAGTTATTGCACCGGCTTCTGGCTTCTAAGTCTACCATTTTTTGTTGTAATTCTTTAATAGTGCTGTTGCTGGTCTGAAGCTTTTGCTTGAGTTCATTTATTTTCAGTTCATTGTCCATAGCTTTTGCTTCATTCTTTTCGAGTCTAAGCATAATTTGGTCCAGACTAGAGCCAAATGTGGTTAGTTTATGTGAAAAACCTTGCACTTCTGTTTGTAAAGGTTGCAGTGCATTTTTAAGGTCTTCCAATGTTAAAGACTGTTCCTGTTTTGATCTGAGAGCCACCTTAGCAGCCTCTTGTTGTAGCTTGTTAGTTTTTTTGCCTTTTGGAAGTGGTGTCTTTCCTAGGAGTAGAAATTATAGATAGTTTGGTTTTCATGGTTAAAGTTTCCATTTGATCTGGTTGGTTCACCATTTAGTGTCCAAAGTTAGATGCTTGGTAATAAAGAAGTTTTTATTTAGTAGATCCTGTTCTGAGAGATGCTTTTTCCTTATTTTTCTTGTTTTAGGCCTGTGTATCTGGAAGAATCCACACCATGCGGTTCAGGGCTCATCTTCCAGTAAGTAGTATTTTTATTCAAAAAGAAAGGAATCCGGCAAAATATAGATGAAAAAGTAAGTATTCGTATTCCTGTTTTAATCCTTTGGTGTTTAAAGTATATTCTTTGCGTGATGTGCCAGCTTATGATCAGATGAAAGTTTAAGGTTTCAGGAGCTGCACAGTTAGTGTGTTACAGGCTATCCACCATTTTGGAATCAAGGAGAAGTTAGAGCAAGATACAGTATTCCACTGTCTTTTATGGATATGCACAGATGACTCCAGTGAGAATATAACCCCTACCCATCTAAGATAGGGAGACTGCAGAACACAGTACTTAATGCATGTGCCACAGCACAAGTCTGATTTCAACCGGACTGCAGGAGGTCTTATAGTAGATGACATCAGCAGGCCATGTGAGGGATAAGAGATAGGAGGCCTGTTTGAAATGAATGTTTGTACAAGCACCAAAACACTGCAAAACCATGCCATTGCAGAAATCAGATTGGGATATACTGTTCCACTGTCTTTTATGGACACACACACACAGACACACACACACACACACACACACACACACACACACACACACAGTTGACTGCAATGAGAATAGAACCCCTGCCTATCTAAATTCAGATTCTACAGGACATAGTACTTAACACATGCACCACTGCACAAGTCCGATTTTAATAGGATTGCAGGTGGTCTTATAGTAGATGACATCAGTAGGCCATGTGGGAGAAAAGAGATAGGAGGGCTGCTTGAAATGAATGTTTGTGCAAGCTCCAAAACACTGCAACAATGTCAGTGTTGAAGTCAGATTGGGATACACTGTTCCACTATCTTTTATAGACACAGTTGACTGTAGTGAGAATAGATCCCCTACCTATCTAAGTCCAGAGACTACAGAGCACAGGTCTTAATGCACATGCCATGGCACAAGTCTGTTTTTAACAGGACTGCAGATGGTCTTATAATAGATGACATCAGCAGGCCATGTGGACGACAAGAGACAGGAGGCCTGCTTGAAATGAATGTATGTATAAGTATCAAAACACTGAAAAACCACACCCTTGGAGAGGTCAGATAGGGATCCTCTGTTCCACTGTCTTTTATAGATGCACAGTTGACTGCAGTGAGAACAGAACCCCTACCTATCTAAGTACAGGGACTATAGAACACAGTACTTAATGCACACACAACTGTACAGGTCTGATTTTGACAGGACTGCAGGTGGTCTTATAGTAGATGACATCAGCAGGCTATATAGGGGACAAGAGCTAGGAGGCATGCTTGAAATTAATGTTTGTGCAAGCACCGAAACACTGCAAAACCATGCCATTGGAGACTTCAGTTTGAGATATACAATTCCACCCTTCTTTATGGACACATAACTTTCTTGGGTGGCGTAAGCCAGGGAACCTTGTTGGCTAGGCTTACGTAGTCCCTTGGGCCAATAGCCTAGTACCTACCTTTGAATCTATGAACTTATGAACATACAGACACTCTCAAACACAGTCTACCGCAGTGAGTACCGAACCCATACCTATGTAAGTGCACAGACTACAAAAGACAGTACTTAATGCAAGTGCCACAGCACAAGTGTGGTTTATGTCAGACTGTAGGTAAACTTATAGTATATGACATATTCAAGCCATGTGGGGAACACCAGCTTGGGAGGCCGGCATAGGCGCATTGCTCCTTAGTGTCATCTGAGGCTAGTACCCTAACAGTAGTATACTGTTTAGAATCCTAGGTGTGAACAACAGAAGTCCCTTAATGAGCATATTTGAGCTTGGCTGTGCAAACTTGTGAGCACCAGTAAATGGCCCTGTCCATGTGGGAGCACACAACATTACATATTACACAGTTTTGTGTTTGATATATGTGTTGTAAAATTAAGGAGACCCCAGGGTTGTACTGATTGTTGATGTTGGTGGTGGGGAAACAAATGGATGAATATTAAATGTATGTACAAGTAGTTATACTGTGCCCTCAGTTAGCACTGTTTCCAAATGTAGTTTTAGGTCAGACAAAGGATTTGGGAAATGCAGAACAATAAGAACACAGATCTATGTATGTAATGTAATATGCATAGCACAAATGCAATGCTTCTTACATTGTGTACACTCATGTGCATTTCCCTCCTTTGCCAGTTTGCATGTAGGTAAGCAGTGTGGAAATGCGAGGCCCATCCGAGCCTTCCTATTATGTAATATATACTTACGACTACAGCCTACTCCTATCACTTCTCCAGCCGAGGATTTCCTAATTACTAACAGGAAATAATTCAATGTATCCAGTTGCAGTTATTGGCAGTCTGACAATCTTATTTGCTTTTTCCCTGTCTCTGTAATGTCATGCTCTGTGCAAACTAGCTAAACCTTATACAAAATCTTTTATACACATGGTGCACCACACAAATGTGAAATTCACATAAGACAATGATGATAACAGTATGGGACACAGACTCAAAGTCTGTAAAGTAGACTACCTATTCCTAGTACTCCTCCAAAAGTTCTACTTATATCAGGATTACAACCCGTAACTGCACAGGAGCATAATGTTGTAAACACATGGCAGGGTATTACTCTGCCTGTATATGTAATACAGAAAAACTAATGCTTACAGTACATTATAGCAATATGTTTCATCAATTGTACATATTGTAAAGGCCTGCATTATGTACATGTTTATTATTTAGTTGGGGATGGGGGACCAAAGGTGCATTTATGTCAGGACAGCAAAACATATATTTGTTTCAATGACTGATGTTCTAGCATTCACAGTGTGTATTTACACCAAAGTATGTGTGCTGTTATGTGTTAAGGTCTATTCTGTTCAAATTTCTATATTTTTTATTGCCCCTGTTTCCATGTAGACTCCTGTATGCTGAAAATTTCCACATACACTACCAACACATACATGGAGTCTATATAGCTTCATTTAGGTTGTTGGATTCCTCATTCATGCTGGTTTGCTTCATAGGATAAATTTGCATTCCACGAAAGTTTCAGGATTTGTGTGTGAGTGCACATGATTGTGCGCCCCTATACGTAGTTTACTGAATCTATAACTCATATACACATCACGCTGTGATGTGTACATTGTAAAAATGGCTTATTGAATTCCCCCTGACCATTTATTTTAAACTCAGCAGTGTGACAGTGATTTTTTATGCAGTGCATGTTAATATAGATGTTATTGCTGTAGTTAAGAGGGAAGTAGTTTTATTACAGTCTTCACTAAGACACATATTGGACCTGACCAAAGGTTAAGTGTTTTTTTAATCAGAAATCCTTTTACTTCTATTTAGAAAAGTATCTCAAATATTTTATCTACAAGAGCACTAGTAACAAGGGTTAAAACTTATTTTGGTTGATTCAGGTCTACATTTTAGATTCCAGCATTACTTATGCCATTCTTACATTTCAAGGAAATATCTCTGCAGTAAGAGACCAAATAAATGTATGGTTATAGGGACAGCAATAAAGGGTGCAGCCATTTTTAAGAATTTTGCAAGTAATTCATAATCTTATGGGAAGATGGGCAATGGACATTTTTTCACATAGTATACTTCTATGCTTTTTACTATCCTTTATTATCTTTTTAGAGAGGAATGAAGAAGTGTCAGTATAGCAAATTTCTTGTGTCACCTGAGGTTGGTGGGCTGCTTTCATGGGTACTGTCATGTCAAGAGGGCTAATGAACAGGACACAGACAAGATATGGATTAGTTTCCATAAGGTCTATATTCACATATATTTCCTTAGAACTTCTGTATATCATATGGCATGCAAATTATTGTGGCATGCATATTAGCATTTAAAGAAATATACACAGATATATGACAGGTGTTAGTACTAAAAGGGGATGAGAAAATATCAAAACATTCCCCAACAATACAGTTCTTTGATTTGACCTGTCCCTTAATAGCTAATTGCTGGGACTGGGCAATCTCAGTTTGTCTTTTTTTTTTTTTTTCTTACATTCATTTCAAAAGGAAATATGTTTTTGGAAGAGATTGCCTGCTTCACTGTCCTAGGTTGTTTATAGCCATGTACCTCTGGTCTTCATTCTTGATCTGACCAATAGAGATATCCAGCCCTTCATATCACCTCCTCATAGGAAAGTATTTTTTTGAGTGAAATTAAAATGAGATATGAAAAAGCTAAGAGATGGCTTGCTTTGCAGGGCAGAAGGATAAACCACAACTGCAAGTCAAGTGATCTGGGATTGGCTAGCAGCCCTGATACTGAAGGATCCAGTGAGGGTATCATTGAGAGGTAAATGCCATTTCACCGACCATGGGTGAAAGAAGGTTGTCTGACTTGCTGCAATACCAGCACCTGCTAGACAGACATAATACATGCAGAGTATGGACTGGAGGCATGCACTTGACTCTATCAGTATGTTCTCATGATGGCCTTTAGTACAGCTATGTGGGGTTCTGCAAAAGTATATGGGAAGGAGAAGAAGGCTCTCATTTTGTTGAACATGTAGGCCAGCCACCAGGTGAGAGCTAGGCCACTAAATAGAAAATGTCTTCATAACTGGCCTGATGACACTCTCTCCCAGCTGATTGTCCCTCCTATAAAAAGTGACTGCATGAGCATAATCTAAGAAGGAGAGCTTGACAGCTGACAAACATGGGAAGATAAACTGTATAAAAAAGAAAGTGTTAAAAGGGACAATTAAAGATGCGTCTGGATCATTTTCTAGTCGTATATTTGTCACAAAGTATAAATGAGCTGTGTAGTGTTTGACTGAAAAAGATGGGTAGATTATAAGTGCTGTATAA